>NW_026652279.1:7813188-7813550 GCF_009828535.3 Hylobates moloch | reverse complement strand
AAAGAATTTACTTGGCTGGGCACTGCGGCTCATGCCTATAATTCCGGCACTTTCGGAGGCCAAGGTGGGTGGATCACCTGAGGTCAGAGGTTTGAGACCAGCCTGGCCAACATGGCAGAACACTGTCTCTACTAAAAATACAAAAACTAGCTGGGCATGGTGGCACACCTGTAATCCCAGCCTCAGCCTCCCAAAGTGCTGTTATTATAGGCATGAGCCACCACGCCTGGTCACCCCCAGTATTTTATTTATTTTTCTTATTTTATTTATTTATTTTTTATTTTTTTGAGACAGACTCTCACTCTGCCATCCAGCCTGGAGTGCAGTGGCACGATCTCAGCTCACTGCAAACTCTGCCTCCC